>NW_027102598.1:0-22553 GCF_035609145.1 Eleutherodactylus coqui | reverse complement strand
TATCTATCCATATCGCCCAGGTGTGATACAATTTATCATAGCCTGACGGCTCATCTGGAAGCCTCATTCTCTCCATACGCTCTATTTCGTGGATCATTGCTATTTTTAGTGGAGTGCATTTTTTATGCAGCACACAAGGGGGAGACAGCGGCCTACCAAAATCGAGTTGGCTGCTGCTGTGGCTTTCTTTTTTTAAAAAAAAGGTAGGTTCCGTTCTTCCATGGTGAGGAATAGGCAGGGAGGTTCGGTTTTTGCCAGCTGGGGAATGCTTATAGGCAAGGCCTTATCCCTGGTGGTGCATGTAACGTCAGACCACGTTTCAGCATTCAGTCAGTCAGTGGCTGACAAACGAGCTCCATGCAAGTTTACATTAAACAGACACATTTCTTTCTTTACTGTATTGACTGCGGTCTGTAATCGAGCGGTTGAACTGTTTCTGTGTCCATGCATTGAATAAAGCAATACATCCTTGTAAAGTAGGCGTCCGTTCGTTGGAGTTCTTTGCTCCCCGAGTGTTGCTCCATCTCTAAACGTTGGCCTGGATCTTCATGGACGAATACTGCCCATCCCACGTGGAGCGTGTATCTCAGCCCGCGTGGAGTGCTGCAGTCCAATGAGGTATTCCGTGCTACATAGCAAGCCTTGGGCCTGTGTGATTGGGGGTCCGCTGCTGTCTGTCCACTCTGAAGCGCGCATCCGGGGCCGGCCGCTTTTCGACTACCAGCGACTGCAGGTCACACACACAGGCTGGTTGGAATGGCCTAGCATTATCCTGATCCGGAGGTGTAACTTGAAGCTGCGGGGCCCCAGTACAAAGTCTGGAACTGGGCCCCCAAACTATAAAGCGTCATTGATAGCATTGGTTTACAATGTGGGGAAGAGAGACTTTATGGGCCCCCTAGGGCTCCGGGCCCCCCTGCACATACACCCATGACCCGAATACGTGGAGCATACAGACGCAGGCTGCCAGGATACGCTGTGCCTGCCCGATGTTTCCAACTTGGCTATTAGCGCAGCGGTAGGTACGAACTATAGAGTGCGGCTGCCATATGAACTGGTGTGTGTGTGTGTGTGTGTTTTGCTTCCAGTTGTACCTGTGCTGTGCACACTCTGGCAGACGCAGCTGCTCAGTGGATACAATGTTGCGAGCAGACGGGCTGAGTGTCAATCAAAGTGCTTGGGTGGTAGCAGCAGCCGCCGCCACAGCTGCGCTGCACCTCTTGCTCGTCGGTTTTGTTTTTCTGCTTTTGGAAACTGCTGTAGGAAAGGGGGTGCACCGGTCCTGGAGGTACTGCAATACCAGGTCAATGCGTGGAGTGGACAGAGCAAGCTCTTTTTCCAGCTCCCTGTTCTAAAAATCCATTTAATATATGGTCCCCAGATAGGGGACGTATCAGATATTAAACTGATAAGAACAGATACTACACTTGATCTTAGCCAAAAGGCCGAGAAGCGATAACCCGAAATGGGTTTCACCTGTAGCCCGGCCCGCCCAACTCCACTTCCAAGGCTTGAGGCAACACGCTCAGCCAGCACTCTGGGCGCACCCACAATGCACCCAGGCAGCTGGGAGAGCTATTAAAACTTTCCATAGCCCCGCCCCACGCCTTCTCAACCGCGCCCAGCCTCACACCCTCAGTCCTTCCTCTTGCACCGTGCTCACGCATCCTAGGCTTGCAGAGCCTGCTGCTGCTGCTACTGCAGGACTCGTCAGCTCCCTACAAAGGATGGTTAAGCCGGCGATGACACTAGAAGCAAGCACTAGTTTGTCTCTGAAGGTGCGTCGGTCGGTCGGTTGGAGGGATCTCTTCGGCCGGCCGCATTTCCAGTGGGGACGGATGGAAACTTTTAACCTAAAATAAGGGAAATTGGCTTCGGCCCCATAGGGCTTTATTGCCTTCCCCTGGGCCAGCATTAGTAGACCCTAGTAAGGAGAATATTAGAGCGGCATGGTCATCCGAAGAACTTAAAAACATACAGCAGGCCTTTTTTGCCCGCCCGCCATACATACATACATACATAACTACAGATTTTATATTTTTTTTTACATATATACATTATATATACACACACACACACACACACACACACACACACACACACACACACACACACACACACACACACACACAATCTTAAATCTATCTTTAATCTATATCTACAAAATCTGTAATTTAGAAATAATCCATATCTATATTCTACATAATTAATAAAGATAGATAGATAGATAGATAGATAGATAGATAGATAGATAGATAGACTCACTCACATACATGCATACATACATACATACTGTATGCAATTGAGCCAGGTGTTTGGAAGGCTGACGATGTCACTCCTTTGTGATGTCATCAATTTAGAAGCATTAATACCGGGCTTGGCAGCCATTTCAGTCAGTCTCTGCTGCAGCTGGGAGACGGGAGATGGTCTTTATTTCCACCAAGAAGCTGCAGAACTACCGGTAACTGCATCATTTTTATTTTATTCAATATAGGTTTTATTGGTTTCATGGAGGGGGGGAAACTTTTGCCTTATCTCAAAGCAATGTAAAATTAACTTTGACAATGAAACTTAATAAATCAATTTCGAGTTGAACTATATCATGTTTGTCTGTGATATTTTATAAGGTCTACAAACAGGGGAATGAGGGGAGGGTAAGGGGGGGGTAGGTATCTATGACACGGGAGAAAGAAAAAATAAAACAAAAAGGGGGGGGGGGGGCGGGCTCCGGAATTGTTGTTTCTCTTTACGATTGTGGTTTAAACGTGTTACTCACATGTCCCTGTCTGTAACCACTTGGTAAATAGGGGTGAGCTCCGGGCATCTATCCATATCGCCCAGGTGTGATACAATTTATCATAGCCTGACGGCTCATCTGGAAGCCTCATTCTCTCCATACGCTCTATTTCGTGGATCATTGCTATTTTTAGTGGAGTGCATTTTTTATGCAGCACACAAGGGGGAGACAGCGGCCTACCAAAATCGAGTTGGCTGCTGCTGTGGCTTTCTTTTTTTAAAAAAAAGGTAGGTTCCGTTCTTCCATGGTGAGGAATAGGCAGGGAGGTTCGGTTTTTGCCAGCTGGGGAATGCTTATAGGCAAGGCCTTATCCCTGGTGGTGCATGTAACGTCAGACCACGTTTCAGCATTCAGTCAGTCAGTGGCTGACAAACGAGCTCCATGCAAGTTTACATTAAACAGACACATTTCTTTCTTTACTGTATTGACTGCGGTCTGTAATCGAGCGGTTGAACTGTTTCTGTGTCCATGCATTGAATAAAGCAATACATCCTTGTAAAGTAGGCGTCCGTTCGTTGGAGTTCTTTGCTCCCCGAGTGTTGCTCCATCTCTAAACGTTGGCCTGGATCTTCATGGACGAATACTGCCCATCCCACGTGGAGCGTGTATCTCAGCCCGCGTGGAGTGCTGCAGTCCAATGAGGTATTCCGTGCTACATAGCAAGCCTTGGGCCTGTGTGATTGGGGGTCCGCTGCTGTCTGTCCACTCTGAAGCGCGCATCCGGGGCCGGCCGCTTTTCGACTACCAGCGACTGCAGGTCACACACACAGGCTGGTTGGAATGGCCTAGCATTATCCTGATCCGGAGGTGTAACTTGAAGCTGCGGGGCCCCAGTACAAAGTCTGGAACTGGGCCCCCAAACTATAAAGCGTCATTGATAGCATTGGTTTACAATGTGGGGAAGAGAGACTTTATGGGCCCCCTAGGGCTCCGGGCCCCCTGCACATACACCCATGACCCGAATACGTGGAGCATACAGACGCAGGCTGCCAGGATACGCTGTGCCTGCCCGATGTTTCCAACTTGGCTATTAGCGCAGCGGTAGGTACGAACTATAGAGTGCGGCTGCCATATGAACTGGTGTGTGTGTGTGTGTGTGTTTTGCTTCCAGTTGTACCTGTGCTGTGCACACTCTGGCAGACGCAGCTGCTCAGTGGATACAATGTTGCGAGCAGACGGGCTGAGTGTCAATCAAAGTGCTTGGGTGGTAGCAGCAGCCGCCGCCACAGCTGCGCTGCACCTCTTGCTCGTCGGTTTTGTTTTTCTGCTTTTGGAAACTGCTGTAGGAAAGGGGGTGCACCGGTCCTGGAGGTACTGCAATACCAGGTCAATGCGTGGAGTGGACAGAGCAAGCTCTTTTTCCAGCTCCCTGTTCTAAAAATCCATTTAATATATGGTCCCCAGATAGGGGACGTATCAGATATTAAACTGATAAGAACAGATACTACACTTGATCTTAGCCAAAAGGCCGAGAAGCGATAACCCGAAATGGGTTTCACCTGTAGCCCGGCCCGCCCAACTCCACTTCCAAGGCTTGAGGCAACACGCTCAGCCAGCACTCTGGGCGCACCCACAATGCACCCAGGCAGCTGGGAGAGCTATTAAAACTTTCCATAGCCCCGCCCCACGCCTTCTCAACCGCGCCCAGCCTCACACCCTCAGTCCTTCCTCTTGCACCGTGCTCACGCATCCTAGGCTTGCAGAGCCTGCTGCTGCTGCTACTGCAGGACTCGTCAGCTCCCTACAAAGGATGGTTAAGCCGGCGATGACACTAGAAGCAAGCACTAGTTTGTCTCTGAAGGTGCGTCGGTCGGTCGGTTGGAGGGATCTCTTCGGCCGGCCGCATTTCCAGTGGGGACGGATGGAAACTTTTAACCTAAAATAAGGGAAATTGGCTTCGGCCCCATAGGGCTTTATTGCCTTCCCCTGGGCCAGCATTAGTAGACCCTAGTAAGGAGAATATTAGAGCGGCATGGTCATCCGAAGAACTTAAAAACATACAGCAGGCCTTTTTTGCCCGCCCGCCATACATACATACATACATAACTACAGATTTTATATTTTTTTTTACATATATACATTATATATACACACACACACACACACACACACACACACACACACACACACACACACACACACACACACAATCTTAAATCTATCTTTAATCTATATCTACAAAATCTGTAATTTAGAAATAATCCATATCTATATTCTACATAATTAATAAAGATAGATAGATAGATAGATAGATAGATAGATAGATAGACTCACTCACATACATGCATACATACATACATACTGTATGCAATTGAGCCAGGTGTTTGGAAGGCTGACGATGTCACTCCTTTGTGATGTCATCAATTTAGAAGCATTAATACCGGGCTTGGCAGCCATTTCAGTCAGTCTCTGCTGCAGCTGGGAGACGGGAGATGGTCTTTATTTCCACCAAGAAGCTGCAGAACTACCGGTAACTGCATCATTTTTATTTTATTCAATATAGGTTTTATTGGTTTCATGGAGGGGGGGAAACTTTTGCCTTATCTCAAAGCAATGTAAAATTAACTTTGACAATGAAACTTAATAAATCAATTTCGAGTTGAACTATATCATGTTTGTCTGTGATATTTTATAAGGTCTACAAACAGGGGAATGAGGGGAGGGTAAGGGGGGGGTAGGTATCTATGACACGGGAGAAAGAAAAAATAAAACAAAAAGGGGGGGGGGGGGCGGGCTCCGGAATTGTTGTTTCTCTTTACGATTGTGGTTTAAACGTGTTACTCACATGTCCCTGTCTGTAACCACTTGGTAAATAGGGGTGAGCTCCGGGCATCTATCCATATCGCCCAGGTGTGATACAATTTATCATAGCCTGACGGCTCATCTGGAAGCCTCATTCTCTCCATACGCTCTATTTCGTGGATCATTGCTATTTTTAGTGGAGTGCATTTTTTATGCAGCACACAAGGGGGAGACAGCGGCCTACCAAAATCGAGTTGGCTGCTGCTGTGGCTTTCTTTTTTTAAAAAAAAGGTAGGTTCCGTTCTTCCATGGTGAGGAATAGGCAGGGAGGTTCGGTTTTTGCCAGCTGGGGAATGCTTATAGGCAAGGCCTTATCCCTGGTGGTGCATGTAACGTCAGACCACGTTTCAGCATTCAGTCAGTCAGTGGCTGACAAACGAGCTCCATGCAAGTTTACATTAAACAGACACATTTCTTTCTTTACTGTATTGACTGCGGTCTGTAATCGAGCGGTTGAACTGTTTCTGTGTCCATGCATTGAATAAAGCAATACATCCTTGTAAAGTAGGCGTCCGTTCGTTGGAGTTCTTTGCTCCCCGAGTGTTGCTCCATCTCTAAACGTTGGCCTGGATCTTCATGGACGAATACTGCCCATCCCACGTGGAGCGTGTATCTCAGCCCGCGTGGAGTGCTGCAGTCCAATGAGGTATTCCGTGCTACATAGCAAGCCTTGGGCCTGTGTGATTGGGGGTCCGCTGCTGTCTGTCCACTCTGAAGCGCGCATCCGGGGCCGGCCGCTTTTCGACTACCAGCGACTGCAGGTCACACACACAGGCTGGTTGGAATGGCCTAGCATTATCCTGATCCGGAGGTGTAACTTGAAGCTGCGGGGCCCCAGTACAAAGTCTGGAACTGGGCCCCCAAACTATAAAGCGTCATTGATAGCATTGGTTTACAATGTGGGGAAGAGAGACTTTATGGGCCCCCTAGGGCTCCGGGCCCCCTGCACATACACCCATGACCCGAATACGTGGAGCATACAGACGCAGGCTGCCAGGATACGCTGTGCCTGCCCGATGTTTCCAACTTGGCTATTAGCGCAGCGGTAGGTACGAACTATAGAGTGCGGCTGCCATATGAACTGGTGTGTGTGTGTGTGTGTGTTTTGCTTCCAGTTGTACCTGTGCTGTGCACACTCTGGCAGACGCAGCTGCTCAGTGGATACAATGTTGCGAGCAGACGGGCTGAGTGTCAATCAAAGTGCTTGGGTGGTAGCAGCAGCCGCCGCCACAGCTGCGCTGCACCTCTTGCTCGTCGGTTTTGTTTTTCTGCTTTTGGAAACTGCTGTAGGAAAGGGGGTGCACCGGTCCTGGAGGTACTGCAATACCAGGTCAATGCGTGGAGTGGACAGAGCAAGCTCTTTTTCCAGCTCCCTGTTCTAAAAATCCATTTAATATATGGTCCCCAGATAGGGGACGTATCAGATATTAAACTGATAAGAACAGATACTACACTTGATCTTAGCCAAAAGGCCGAGAAGCGATAACCCGAAATGGGTTTCACCTGTAGCCCGGCCCGCCCAACTCCACTTCCAAGGCTTGAGGCAACACGCTCAGCCAGCAC
Source organism: Eleutherodactylus coqui (assembly GCF_035609145.1). Taxonomy (NCBI): domain Eukaryota; kingdom Metazoa; phylum Chordata; class Amphibia; order Anura; family Eleutherodactylidae; genus Eleutherodactylus; species Eleutherodactylus coqui. The sequence goes on along the minus strand of NW_027102598.1, from coordinate 15,391 downwards.
TCTGGGCGCACCCACAATGCACCCAGGCAGCTGGGAGAGCTATTAAAACTTTCCATAGCCCCGCCCCACGCCTTCTCAACCGCGCCCAGCCTCACACCCTCAGTCCTTCCTCTTGCACCGTGCTCACGCATCCTAGGCTTGCAGAGCCTGCTGCTGCTGCTACTGCAGGACTCGTCAGCTCCCTACAAAGGATGGTTAAGCCGGCGATGACACTAGAAGCAAGCACTAGTTTGTCTCTGAAGGTGCGTCGGTCGGTCGGTTGGAGGGATCTCTTCGGCCGGCCGCATTTCCAGTGGGGACGGATGGAAACTTTTAACCTAAAATAAGGGAAATTGGCTTCGGCCCCATAGGGCTTTATTGCCTTCCCCTGGGCCAGCATTAGTAGACCCTAGTAAGGAGAATATTAGAGCGGCATGGTCATCCGAAGAACTTAAAAACATACAGCAGGCCTTTTTTGCCCGCCCGCCATACATACATACATACATAACTACAGATTTTATATTTTTTTTTACATATATACATTATATATACACACACACACACACACACACACACACACACACACACACACACACACACACACACACACACACACAATCTTAAATCTATCTTTAATCTATATCTACAAAATCTGTAATTTAGAAATAATCCATATCTATATTCTACATAATTAATAAAGATAGATAGATAGATAGATAGATAGATAGATAGATAGATAGACTCACTCACATACATGCATACATACATACATACTGTATGCAATTGAGCCAGGTGTTTGGAAGGCTGACGATGTCACTCCTTTGTGATGTCATCAATTTAGAAGCATTAATACCGGGCTTGGCAGCCATTTCAGTCAGTCTCTGCTGCAGCTGGGAGACGGGAGATGGTCTTTATTTCCACCAAGAAGCTGCAGAACTACCGGTAACTGCATCATTTTTATTTTATTCAATATAGGTTTTATTGGTTTCATGGAGGGGGGGAAACTTTTGCCTTATCTCAAAGCAATGTAAAATTAACTTTGACAATGAAACTTAATAAATCAATTTCGAGTTGAACTATATCATGTTTGTCTGTGATATTTTATAAGGTCTACAAACAGGGGAATGAGGGGAGGGTAAGGGGGGGGTAGGTATCTATGACACGGGAGAAAGAAAAAATAAAACAAAAAGGGGGGGGGGGGCGGGCTCCGGAATTGTTGTTTCTCTTTACGATTGTGGTTTAAACGTGTTACTCACATGTCCCTGTCTGTAACCACTTGGTAAATAGGGGTGAGCTCCGGGCATCTATCCATATCGCCCAGGTGTGATACAATTTATCATAGCCTGACGGCTCATCTGGAAGCCTCATTCTCTCCATACGCTCTATTTCGTGGATCATTGCTATTTTTAGTGGAGTGCATTTTTTATGCAGCACACAAGGGGGAGACAGCGGCCTACCAAAATCGAGTTGGCTGCTGCTGTGGCTTTCTTTTTTTAAAAAAAAGGTAGGTTCCGTTCTTCCATGGTGAGGAATAGGCAGGGAGGTTCGGTTTTTGCCAGCTGGGGAATGCTTATAGGCAAGGCCTTATCCCTGGTGGTGCATGTAACGTCAGACCACGTTTCAGCATTCAGTCAGTCAGTGGCTGACAAACGAGCTCCATGCAAGTTTACATTAAACAGACACATTTCTTTCTTTACTGTATTGACTGCGGTCTGTAATCGAGCGGTTGAACTGTTTCTGTGTCCATGCATTGAATAAAGCAATACATCCTTGTAAAGTAGGCGTCCGTTCGTTGGAGTTCTTTGCTCCCCGAGTGTTGCTCCATCTCTAAACGTTGGCCTGGATCTTCATGGACGAATACTGCCCATCCCACGTGGAGCGTGTATCTCAGCCCGCGTGGAGTGCTGCAGTCCAATGAGGTATTCCGTGCTACATAGCAAGCCTTGGGCCTGTGTGATTGGGGGTCCGCTGCTGTCTGTCCACTCTGAAGCGCGCATCCGGGGCCGGCCGCTTTTCGACTACCAGCGACTGCAGGTCACACACACAGGCTGGTTGGAATGGCCTAGCATTATCCTGATCCGGAGGTGTAACTTGAAGCTGCGGGGCCCCAGTACAAAGTCTGGAACTGGGCCCCCAAACTATAAAGCGTCATTGATAGCATTGGTTTACAATGTGGGGAAGAGAGACTTTATGGGCCCCCTAGGGCTCCGGGCCCCCTGCACATACACCCATGACCCGAATACGTGGAGCATACAGACGCAGGCTGCCAGGATACGCTGTGCCTGCCCGATGTTTCCAACTTGGCTATTAGCGCAGCGGTAGGTACGAACTATAGAGTGCGGCTGCCATATGAACTGGTGTGTGTGTGTGTGTGTGTTTTGCTTCCAGTTGTACCTGTGCTGTGCACACTCTGGCAGACGCAGCTGCTCAGTGGATACAATGTTGCGAGCAGACGGGCTGAGTGTCAATCAAAGTGCTTGGGTGGTAGCAGCAGCCGCCGCCACAGCTGCGCTGCACCTCTTGCTCGTCGGTTTTGTTTTTCTGCTTTTGGAAACTGCTGTAGGAAAGGGGGTGCACCGGTCCTGGAGGTACTGCAATACCAGGTCAATGCGTGGAGTGGACAGAGCAAGCTCTTTTTCCAGCTCCCTGTTCTAAAAATCCATTTAATATATGGTCCCCAGATAGGGGACGTATCAGATATTAAACTGATAAGAACAGATACTACACTTGATCTTAGCCAAAAGGCCGAGAAGCGATAACCCGAAATGGGTTTCACCTGTAGCCCGGCCCGCCCAACTCCACTTCCAAGGCTTGAGGCAACACGCTCAGCCAGCACTCTGGGCGCACCCACAATGCACCCAGGCAGCTGGGAGAGCTATTAAAACTTTCCATAGCCCCGCCCCACGCCTTCTCAACCGCGCCCAGCCTCACACCCTCAGTCCTTCCTCTTGCACCGTGCTCACGCATCCTAGGCTTGCAGAGCCTGCTGCTGCTGCTACTGCAGGACTCGTCAGCTCCCTACAAAGGATGGTTAAGCCGGCGATGACACTAGAAGCAAGCACTAGTTTGTCTCTGAAGGTGCGTCGGTCGGTCGGTTGGAGGGATCTCTTCGGCCGGCCGCATTTCCAGTGGGGACGGATGGAAACTTTTAACCTAAAATAAGGGAAATTGGCTTCGGCCCCATAGGGCTTTATTGCCTTCCCCTGGGCCAGCATTAGTAGACCCTAGTAAGGAGAATATTAGAGCGGCATGGTCATCCGAAGAACTTAAAAACATACAGCAGGCCTTTTTTGCCCGCCCGCCATACATACATACATACATAACTACAGATTTTATATTTTTTTTTACATATATACATTATATATACACACACACACACACACACACACACACACACACACACACACACACACACACACACACACAATCTTAAATCTATCTTTAATCTATATCTACAAAATCTGTAATTTAGAAATAATCCATATCTATATTCTACATAATTAATAAAGATAGATAGATAGATAGATAGATAGATAGATAGATAGATAGACTCACTCACATACATGCATACATACATACATACTGTATGCAATTGAGCCAGGTGTTTGGAAGGCTGACGATGTCACTCCTTTGTGATGTCATCAATTTAGAAGCATTAATACCGGGCTTGGCAGCCATTTCAGTCAGTCTCTGCTGCAGCTGGGAGACGGGAGATGGTCTTTATTTCCACCAAGAAGCTGCAGAACTACCGGTAACTGCATCATTTTTATTTTATTCAATATAGGTTTTATTGGTTTCATGGAGGGGGGGAAACTTTTGCCTTATCTCAAAGCAATGTAAAATTAACTTTGACAATGAAACTTAATAAATCAATTTCGAGTTGAACTATATCATGTTTGTCTGTGATATTTTATAAGGTCTACAAACAGGGGAATGAGGGGAGGGTAAGGGGGGGGTAGGTATCTATGACACGGGAGAAAGAAAAAATAAAACAAAAAGGGGGGGGGGGGGCGGGCTCCGGAATTGTTGTTTCTCTTTACGATTGTGGTTTAAACGTGTTACTCACATGTCCCTGTCTGTAACCACTTGGTAAATAGGGGTGAGCTCCGGGCATCTATCCATATCGCCCAGGTGTGATACAATTTATCATAGCCTGACGGCTCATCTGGAAGCCTCATTCTCTCCATACGCTCTATTTCGTGGATCATTGCTATTTTTAGTGGAGTGCATTTTTTATGCAGCACACAAGGGGGAGACAGCGGCCTACCAAAATCGAGTTGGCTGCTGCTGTGGCTTTCTTTTTTTAAAAAAAAGGTAGGTTCCGTTCTTCCATGGTGAGGAATAGGCAGGGAGGTTCGGTTTTTGCCAGCTGGGGAATGCTTATAGGCAAGGCCTTATCCCTGGTGGTGCATGTAACGTCAGACCACGTTTCAGCATTCAGTCAGTCAGTGGCTGACAAACGAGCTCCATGCAAGTTTACATTAAACAGACACATTTCTTTCTTTACTGTATTGACTGCGGTCTGTAATCGAGCGGTTGAACTGTTTCTGTGTCCATGCATTGAATAAAGCAATACATCCTTGTAAAGTAGGCGTCCGTTCGTTGGAGTTCTTTGCTCCCCGAGTGTTGCTCCATCTCTAAACGTTGGCCTGGATCTTCATGGACGAATACTGCCCATCCCACGTGGAGCGTGTATCTCAGCCCGCGTGGAGTGCTGCAGTCCAATGAGGTATTCCGTGCTACATAGCAAGCCTTGGGCCTGTGTGATTGGGGGTCCGCTGCTGTCTGTCCACTCTGAAGCGCGCATCCGGGGCCGGCCGCTTTTCGACTACCAGCGACTGCAGGTCACACACACAGGCTGGTTGGAATGGCCTAGCATTATCCTGATCCGGAGGTGTAACTTGAAGCTGCGGGGCCCCAGTACAAAGTCTGGAACTGGGCCCCCAAACTATAAAGCGTCATTGATAGCATTGGTTTACAATGTGGGGAAGAGAGACTTTATGGGCCCCCTAGGGCTCCGGGCCCCCTGCACATACACCCATGACCCGAATACGTGGAGCATACAGACGCAGGCTGCCAGGATACGCTGTGCCTGCCCGATGTTTCCAACTTGGCTATTAGCGCAGCGGTAGGTACGAACTATAGAGTGCGGCTGCCATATGAACTGGTGTGTGTGTGTGTGTGTGTTTTGCTTCCAGTTGTACCTGTGCTGTGCACACTCTGGCAGACGCAGCTGCTCAGTGGATACAATGTTGCGAGCAGACGGGCTGAGTGTCAATCAAAGTGCTTGGGTGGTAGCAGCAGCCGCCGCCACAGCTGCGCTGCACCTCTTGCTCGTCGGTTTTGTTTTTCTGCTTTTGGAAACTGCTGTAGGAAAGGGGGTGCACCGGTCCTGGAGGTACTGCAATACCAGGTCAATGCGTGGAGTGGACAGAGCAAGCTCTTTTTCCAGCTCCCTGTTCTAAAAATCCATTTAATATATGGTCCCCAGATAGGGGACGTATCAGATATTAAACTGATAAGAACAGATACTACACTTGATCTTAGCCAAAAGGCCGAGAAGCGATAACCCGAAATGGGTTTCACCTGTAGCCCGGCCCGCCCAACTCCACTTCCAAGGCTTGAGGCAACACGCTCAGCCAGCACTCTGGGCGCACCCACAATGCACCCAGGCAGCTGGGAGAGCTATTAAAACTTTCCATAGCCCCGCCCCACGCCTTCTCAACCGCGCCCAGCCTCACACCCTCAGTCCTTCCTCTTGCACCGTGCTCACGCATCCTAGGCTTGCAGAGCCTGCTGCTGCTGCTACTGCAGGACTCGTCAGCTCCCTACAAAGGATGGTTAAGCCGGCGATGACACTAGAAGCAAGCACTAGTTTGTCTCTGAAGGTGCGTCGGTCGGTCGGTTGGAGGGATCTCTTCGGCCGGCCGCATTTCCAGTGGGGACGGATGGAAACTTTTAACCTAAAATAAGGGAAATTGGCTTCGGCCCCATAGGGCTTTATTGCCTTCCCCTGGGCCAGCATTAGTAGACCCTAGTAAGGAGAATATTAGAGCGGCATGGTCATCCGAAGAACTTAAAAACATACAGCAGGCCTTTTTTGCCCGCCCGCCATACATACATACATACATAACTACAGATTTTATATTTTTTTTTACATATATACATTATATATACACACACACACACACACACACACACACACACACACAATCTTAAATCTATCTTTAATCTATATCTACAAAATCTGTAATTTAGAAATAATCCATATCTATATTCTACATAATTAATAAAGATAGATAGATAGATAGATAGATAGATAGATAGATAGACTCACTCACATACATGCATACATACATACATACTGTATGCAATTGAGCCAGGTGTTTGGAAGGCTGACGATGTCACTCCTTTGTGATGTCATCAATTTAGAAGCATTAATACCGGGCTTGGCAGCCATTTCAGTCAGTCTCTGCTGCAGCTGGGAGACGGGAGATGGTCTTTATTTCCACCAAGAAGCTGCAGAACTACCGGTAACTGCATCATTTTTATTTTATTCAATATAGGTTTTATTGGTTTCATGGAGGGGGGGAAACTTTTGCCTTATCTCAAAGCAATGTAAAATTAACTTTGACAATGAAACTTAATAAATCAATTTCGAGTTGAACTATATCATGTTTGTCTGTGATATTTTATAAGGTCTACAAACAGGGGAATGAGGGGAGGGTAAGGGGGGGGTAGGTATCTATGACACGGGAGAAAGAAAAAATAAAACAAAAAGGGGGGGGGGGGCGGGCTCCGGAATTGTTGTTTCTCTTTACGATTGTGGTTTAAACGTGTTACTCACATGTCCCTGTCTGTAACCACTTGGTAAATAGGGGTGAGCTCCGGGCATCTATCCATATCGCCCAGGTGTGATACAATTTATCATAGCCTGACGGCTCATCTGGAAGCCTCATTCTCTCCATACGCTCTATTTCGTGGATCATTGCTATTTTTAGTGGAGTGCATTTTTTATGCAGCACACAAGGGGGAGACAGCGGCCTACCAAAATCGAGTTGGCTGCTGCTGTGGCTTTCTTTTTTTAAAAAAAAGGTAGGTTCCGTTCTTCCATGGTGAGGAATAGGCAGGGAGGTTCGGTTTTTGCCAGCTGGGGAATGCTTATAGGCAAGGCCTTATCCCTGGTGGTGCATGTAACGTCAGACCACGTTTCAGCATTCAGTCAGTCAGTGGCTGACAAACGAGCTCCATGCAAGTTTACATTAAACAGACACATTTCTTTCTTTACTGTATTGACTGCGGTCTGTAATCGAGCGGTTGAACTGTTTCTGTGTCCATGCATTGAATAAAGCAATACATCCTTGTAAAGTAGGCGTCCGTTCGTTGGAGTTCTTTGCTCCCCGAGTGTTGCTCCATCTCTAAACGTTGGCCTGGATCTTCATGGACGAATACTGCCCATCCCACGTGGAGCGTGTATCTCAGCCCGCGTGGAGTGCTGCAGTCCAATGAGGTATTCCGTGCTACATAGCAAGCCTTGGGCCTGTGTGATTGGGGGTCCGCTGCTGTCTGTCCACTCTGAAGCGCGCATCCGGGGCCGGCCGCTTTTCGACTACCAGCGACTGCAGGTCACACACACAGGCTGGTTGGAATGGCCTAGCATTATCCTGATCCGGAGGTGTAACTTGAAGCTGCGGGGCCCCAGTACAAAGTCTGGAACTGGGCCCCCAAACTATAAAGCGTCATTGATAGCATTGGTTTACAATGTGGGGAAGAGAGACTTTATGGGCCCCCTAGGGCTCCGGGCCCCCTGCACATACACCCATGACCCGAATACGTGGAGCATACAGACGCAGGCTGCCAGGATACGCTGTGCCTGCCCGATGTTTCCAACTTGGCTATTAGCGCAGCGGTAGGTACGAACTATAGAGTGCGGCTGCCATATGAACTGGTGTGTGTGTGTGTGTGTGTTTTGCTTCCAGTTGTACCTGTGCTGTGCACACTCTGGCAGACGCAGCTGCTCAGTGGATACAATGTTGCGAGCAGACGGGCTGAGTGTCAATCAAAGTGCTTGGGTGGTAGCAGCAGCCGCCGCCACAGCTGCGCTGCACCTCTTGCTCGTCGGTTTTGTTTTTCTGCTTTTGGAAACTGCTGTAGGAAAGGGGGTGCACCGGTCCTGGAGGTACTGCAATACCAGGTCAATGCGTGGAGTGGACAGAGCAAGCTCTTTTTCCAGCTCCCTGTTCTAAAAATCCATTTAATATATGGTCCCCAGATAGGGGACGTATCAGATATTAAACTGATAAGAACAGATACTACACTTGATCTTAGCCAAAAGGCCGAGAAGCGATAACCCGAAATGGGTTTCACCTGTAGCCCGGCCCGCCCAACTCCACTTCCAAGGCTTGAGGCAACACGCTCAGCCAGCACTCTGGGCGCACCCACAATGCACCCAGGCAGCTGGGAGAGCTATTAAAACTTTCCATAGCCCCGCCCCACGCCTTCTCAACCGCGCCCAGCCTCACACCCTCAGTCCTTCCTCTTGCACCGTGCTCACGCATCCTAGGCTTGCAGAGCCTGCTGCTGCTGCTACTGCAGGACTCGTCAGCTCCCTACAAAGGATGGTTAAGCCGGCGATGACACTAGAAGCAAGCACTAGTTTGTCTCTGAAGGTGCGTCGGTCGGTCGGTTGGAGGGATCTCTTCGGCCGGCCGCATTTCCAGTGGGGACGGATGGAAACTTTTAACCTAAAATAAGGGAAATTGGCTTCGGCCCCATAGGGCTTTATTGCCTTCCCCTGGGCCAGCATTAGTAGACCCTAGTAAGGAGAATATTAGAGCGGCATGGTCATCCGAAGAACTTAAAAACATACAGCAGGCCTTTTTTGCCCGCCCGCCATACATACATACATACATAACTACAGATTTTATATTTTTTTTTACATATATACATTATATATACACACACACACACACACACACACACACACACACACACACACACACACACACACACACACAATCTTAAATCTATCTTTAATCTATATCTACAAAATCTGTAATTTAGAAATAATCCATATCTATATTCTACATAATTAATAAAGATAGATAGATAGATAGATAGATAGATAGATAGATAGACTCACTCACATACATGCATACATACATACATACTGTATGCAATTGAGCCAGGTGTTTGGAAGGCTGACGATGTCACTCCTTTGTGATGTCATCAATTTAGAAGCATTAATACCGGGCTTGGCAGCCATTTCAGTCAGTCTCTGCTGCAGCTGGGAGACGGGAGATGGTCTTTATTTCCACCAAGAAGCTGCAGAACTACCGGTAACTGCATCATTTTTATTTTATTCAATATAGGTTTTATTGGTTTCATGGAGGGGGGGAAACTTTTGCCTTATCTCAAAGCAATGTAAAATTAACTTTGACAATGAAACTTAATAAATCAATTTCGAGTTGAACTATATCATGTTTGTCTGTGATATTTTATAAGGTCTACAAACAGGGGAATGAGGGGAGGGTAAGGGGGGGGTAGGTATCTATGACACGGGAGAAAGAAAAAATAAAACAAAAAGGGGGGGGGGGGGCGGGCTCCGGAATTGTTGTTTCTCTTTACGATTGTGGTTTAAACGTGTTACTCACATGTCCCTGTCTGTAACCACTTGGTAAATAGGGGTGAGCTCCGGGCATCTATCCATATCGCCCAGGTGTGATACAATTTATCATAGCCTGACGGCTCATCTGGAAGCCTCATTCTCTCCATACGCTCTATTTCGTGGATCATTGCTATTTTTAGTGGAGTGCATTTTTTATGCAGCACACAAGGGGGAGACAGCGGCCTACCAAAATCGAGTTGGCTGCTGCTGTGGCTTTCTTTTTTTAAAAAAAAGGTAGGTTCCGTTCTTCCATGGTGAGGAATAGGCAGGGAGGTTCGGTTTTTGCCAGCTGGGGAATGCTTATAGGCAAGGCCTTATCCCTGGTGGTGCATGTAACGTCAGACCACGTTTCAGCATTCAGTCAGTCAGTGGCTGACAAACGAGCTCCATGCAAGTTTACATTAAACAGACACATTTCTTTCTTTACTGTATTGACTGCGGTCTGTAATCGAGCGGTTGAACTGTTTCTGTGTCCATGCATTGAATAAAGCAATACATCCTTGTAAAGTAGGCGTCCGTTCGTTGGAGTTCTTTGCTCCCCGAGTGTTGCTCCATCTCTAAACGTTGGCCTGGATCTTCATGGACGAATACTGCCCATCCCACGTGGAGCGTGTATCTCAGCCCGCGTGGAGTGCTGCAGTCCAATGAGGTATTCCGTGCTACATAGCAAGCCTTGGGCCTGTGTGATTGGGGGTCCGCTGCTGTCTGTCCACTCTGAAGCGCGCATCCGGGGCCGGCCGCTTTTCGACTACCAGCGACTGCAGGTCACACACACAGGCTGGTTGGAATGGCCTAGCATTATCCTGATCCGGAGGTGTAACTTGAAGCTGCGGGGCCCCAGTACAAAGTCTGGAACTGGGCCCCCAAACTATAAAGCGTCATTGATAGCATTGGTTTACAATGTGGGGAAGAGAGACTTTATGGGCCCCCTAGGGCTCCGGGCCCCCTGCACATACACCCATGACCCGAATACGTGGAGCATACAGACGCAGGCTGCCAGGATACGCTGTGCCTGCCCGATGTTTCCAACTTGGCTATTAGCGCAGCGGTAGGTACGAACTATAGAGTGCGGCTGCCATATGAACTGGTGTGTGTGTGTGTGTGTGTTTTGCTTCCAGTTGTACCTGTGCTGTGCACACTCTGGCAGACGCAGCTGCTCAGTGGATACAATGTTGCGAGCAGACGGGCTGAGTGTCAATCAAAGTGCTTGGGTGGTAGCAGCAGCCGCCGCCACAGCTGCGCTGCACCTCTTGCTCGTCGGTTTTGTTTTTCTGCTTTTGGAAACTGCTGTAGGAAAGGGGGTGCACCGGTCCTGGAGGTACTGCAATACCAGGTCAATGCGTGGAGTGGACAGAGCAAGCTCTTTTTCCAGCTCCCTGTTCTAAAAATCCATTTAATATATGGTCCCCAGATAGGGGACGTATCAGATATTAAACTGATAAGAACAGATACTACACTTGATCTTAGCCAAAAGGCCGAGAAGCGATAACCCGAAATGGGTTTCACCTGTAGCCCGGCCCGCCCAACTCCACTTCCAAGGCTTGAGGCAACACGCTCAGCCAGCACTCTGGGCGCACCCACAATGCACCCAGGCAGCTGGGAGAGCTATTAAAACTTTCCATAGCCCCGCCCCACGCCTTCTCAACCGCGCCCAGCCTCACACCCTCAGTCCTTCCTCTTGCACCGTGCTCACGCATCCTAGGCTTGCAGAGCCTGCTGCTGCTGCTACTGCAGGACTCGTCAGCTCCCTACAAAGGATGGTTAAGCCGGCGATGACACTAGAAGCAAGCACTAGTTTGTCTCTGAAGGTGCGTCGGTCGGTCGGTTGGAGGGATCTCTTCGGCCGGCCGCATTTCCAGTGGGGACGGATGGAAACTTTTAACCTAAAATAAGGGAAATTGGCTTCGGCCCCATAGGGCTTTATTGCCTTCCCCTGGGCCAGCATTAGTAGACCCTAGTAAGGAGAATATTAGAGCGGCATGGTCATCCGAAGAACTTAAAAACATACAGCAGGCCTTTTTTGCCCGCCCGCCATACATACATACATACATAACTACAGATTTTATATTTTTTTTTTACATATATACATTATATATACACACACACACACACACACACACACACACACACACACACACACACACACACACACACACAATCTTAAATCTATCTTTAATCTATATCTACAAAATCTGTAATTTAGAAATAATCCATATCTATATTCTACATAATTAATAAAGATAGATAGATAGATAGATAGATAGATAGATAGATAGACTCACTCACATACATGCATACATACATACATACTGTATGCAATTGAGCCAGGTGTTTGGAAGGCTGACGATGTCACTCCTTTGTGATGTCATCAATTTAGAAGCATTAATACCGGGCTTGGCAGCCATTTCAGTCAGTCTCTGCTGCAGCTGGGAGACGGGAGATGGTCTTTATTTCCACCAAGAAGCTGCAGAACTACCGGTAACTGCATCATTTTTATTTTATTCAATATAGGTTTTATTGGTTTCATGGAGGGGGGGAAACTTTTGCCTTATCTCAAAGCAATGTAAAATTAACTTTGACAATGAAACTTAATAAATCAATTTCGAGTTGAACTATATCATGTTTGTCTGTGATATTTTATAAGGTCTACAAACAGGGGAATGAGGGGAGGGTAAGGGGGGGGTAGGTATCTATGACACGGGAGAAAGAAAAAATAAAACAAAAAGGGGGGGGGGGGGCGGGCTCCGGAATTGTTGTTTCTCTTTACGATTGTGGTTTAAACGTGTTACTCACATGTCCCTGTCTGTAACCACTTGGTAAATAGGGGTGAGCTCCGGGCATCTATCCATATCGCCCAGGTGTGATACAATTTATCATAGCCTGACGGCTCATCTGGAAGCCTCATTCTCTCCATACGCTCTATTTCGTGGATCATTGCTATTTTTAGTGGAGTGCATTTTTTATGCAGCACACAAGGGGGAGACAGCGGCCTACCAAAATCGAGTTGGCTGCTGCTGTGGCTTTCTTTTTTTAAAAAAAAGGTAGGTTCCGTTCTTCCATGGTGAGGAATAGGCAGGGAGGTTCGGTTTTTGCCAGCTGGGGAATGCTTATAGGCAAGGCCTTATCCCTGGTGGTGCATGTAACGTCAGACCACGTTTCAGCATTCAGTCAGTCAGTGGCTGACAAACGAGCTCCATGCAAGTTTACATTAAACAGACACATTTCTTTCTTTACTGTATTGACTGCGGTCTGTAATCGAGCGGTTGAACTGTTTCTGTGTCCATGCATTGAATAAAGCAATACATCCTTGTAAAGTAGGCGTCCGTTCGTTGGAGTTCTTTGCTCCCCGAGTGTTGCTCCATCTCTAAACGTTGGCCTGGATCTTCATGGACGAATACTGCCCATCCCACGTGGAGCGTGTATCTCAGCCCGCGTGGAGTGCTGCAGTCCAATGAGGTATTCCGTGCTACATAGCAAGCCTTGGGCCTGTGTGATTGGGGGTCCGCTGCTGTCTGTCCACTCTGAAGCGCGCATCCGGGGCCGGCCGCTTTTCGACTACCAGCGACTGCAGGTCACACACACAGGCTGGTTGGAATGGCCTAGCATTATCCTGATCCGGAGGTGTAACTTGAAGCTGCGGGGCCCCAGTACAAAGTCTGGAACTGGGCCCCCAAACTATAAAGCGTCATTGATAGCATTGGTTTACAATGTGGGGAAGAGAGACTTTATGGGCCCCCTAGGGCTCCGGGCCCCCTGCACATACACCCATGACCCGAATACGTGGAGCATACAGACGCAGGCTGCCAGGATACGCTGTGCCTGCCCGATGTTTCCAACTTGGCTATTAGCGCAGCGGTAGGTACGAACTATAGAGTGCGGCTGCCATATGAACTGGTGTGTGTGTGTGTGTGTGTTTTGCTTCCAGTTGTACCTGTGCTGTGCACACTCTGGCAGACGCAGCTGCTCAGTGGATACAATGTTGCGAGCAGACGGGCTGAGTGTCAATCAAAGTGCTTGGGTGGTAGCAGCAGCCGCCGCCACAGCTGCGCTGCACCTCTTGCTCGTCGGTTTTGTTTTTCTGCTTTTGGAAACTGCTGTAGGAAAGGGGGTGCACCGGTCCTGGAGGTACTGCAATACCAGGTCAATGCGTGGAGTGGACAGAGCAAGCTCTTTTTCCAGCTCCCTGTTCTAAAAATCCATTTAATATATGGTCCCCAGATAGGGGACGTATCAGATATTAAACTGATAAGAACAGATACTACACTTGATCTTAGCCAAAAGGCCGAGAAGCGATAACCCGAAATGGGTTTCACCTGTAGCCCGGCCCGCCCAACTCCACTTCCAAGGCTTGAGGCAACACGCTCAGCCAGCACTCTGGGCGCACCCACAATGCACCCAGGCAGCTGGGAGAGCTATTAAAACTTTCCATAGCCCCGCCCCACGCCTTCTCAACCGCGCCCAGCCTCACACCCTCAGTCCTTCCTCTTGCACCGTGCTCACGCATCCTAGGCTTGCAGAGCCTGCTGCTGCTGCTACTGCAGGACTCGTCAGCTCCCTACAAAGGATGGTTAAGCCGGCGATGACACTAGAAGCAAGCACTAGTTTGTCTCTGAAGGTGCGTCGGTCGGTCGGTTGGAGGGATCTCTTCGGCCGGCCGCATTTCCAGTGGGGACGGATGGAAACTTTTAACCTAAAATAAGGGAAATTGGCTTCGGCCCCATAGGGCTTTATTGCCTTCCCCTGGGCCAGCATTAGTAGACCCTAGTAAGGAGAATATTAGAGCGGCATGGTCATCCGAAGAACTTAAAAACATACAGCAGGCCTTTTTTGCCCGCCCGCCATACATACATACATACATAACTACAGATTTTATATTTTTTTTTACATATATACATTATATATACACACACACACACACACACACACACACACACACACACACACACACACACACACACACAATCTTAAATCTATCTTTAATCTATATCTACAAAATCTGTAATTTAGAAATAATCCATATCTATATTCTACATAATTAATAAAGATAGATAGATAGATAGATAGATAGATAGATAGATAGACTCACTCACATACATGCATACATACATACATACTGTATGCAATTGAGCCAGGTGTTTGGAAGGCTGACGATGTCACTCCTTTGTGATGTCATCAATTTAGAAGCATTAATACCGGGCTTGGCAGCCATTTCAGTCAGTCTCTGCTGCAGCTGGGAGACGGGAGATGGTCTTTATTTCCACCAAGAAGCTGCAGAACTACCGGTAACTGCATCATTTTTATTTTATTCAATATAGGTTTTATTGGTTTCATGGAGGGGGGGAAACTTTTGCCTTATCTCAAAGCAATGTAAAATTAACTTTGACAATGAAACTTAATAAATCAATTTCGAGTTGAACTATATCATGTTTGTCTGTGATATTTTATAAGGTCTACAAACAGGGGAATGAGGGGAGGGTAAGGGGGGGGTAGGT
Organism: Eleutherodactylus coqui; assembly: GCF_035609145.1. Taxonomy (NCBI): domain Eukaryota; kingdom Metazoa; phylum Chordata; class Amphibia; order Anura; family Eleutherodactylidae; genus Eleutherodactylus; species Eleutherodactylus coqui. Next base: position 253 of record NW_027102598.1, on the reverse strand, counting down.
ATCTATGACACGGGAGAAAGAAAAAATAAAACAAAAAGGGGGGGGGGGGGGCGGGCTCCGGAATTGTTGTTTCTCTTTACGATTGTGGTTTAAACGTGTTACTCACATGTCCCTGTCTGTAACCACTTGGTAAATAGGGGTGAGCTCCGGGCATCTATCCATATCGCCCAGGTGTGATACAATTTATCATAGCCTGACGGCTCATCTGGAAGCCTCATTCTCTCCATACGCTCTATTTCGTGGATCATTGCTA
>NW_027102597.1:0-16897 GCF_035609145.1 Eleutherodactylus coqui | reverse complement strand
TGAAATTGGCGCAAGGCTGCACTCAACCGTAGCTGGTTGCGTCTGATTTTTTAACGTTCTCCACGCAGCACACACGTACCCAGAAGCCTTAGGACTGACAGAGGCAGGGCAAATATACTTTTTTCCCTTTTGTTTTAAAAGGATAGGCCACTGCGTCTATTCACTGAATAATAAGTTTAATAACTGACACTGTGTTGCGGCCCTGCAAAAGTGTCACAGAACTTTACTGTTGCAGAGTTATTAACTGTGGCAGAGCAGTATTTCCCAGGCAGGAAAGAAATTGGCGCAAGGCTGCACTCAACCGTAGCTGGTTGCGTCTGATTTTTTAACGTTCTCCACGCAGCACACACGTACCCAGAGCCCTTAGGACTGACAGAGGCAGGGCAAATATACTTTTTTCCCTTTTGTTTAAAAGGATAGGCCCACTGCGTCTATTCACTGAATAATAAGTTTAATAACTGACACTGTGTTGCGGCCCTGCAAAAGTGTCACAGAACTTTACTGTTGCAGAGTTATTAACTGTGGCAGAGCAGGTATTTCCCAGGCAGGAAAGAAATTGGCGCAAGGCTGCACTCAACCGTAGCTGGTTGCGTCTGATTTTTTAACGTTCTCCACGCAGCACACACGTACCCAGAGCCCTTAGGACTGACAGAGGCAGGGCAAATATACTTTTTTCCCTTTTGTTTAAAAGGATAGGCCCACTGCGTCTATTCACTGAATAATAAGTTTAATAACTGACACTGTGTTTGCGGCCCTGCAAAAGTGTCACAGAACTTTACTGTTGCAGAGTTATTAACTGTGGCAGAGCAGGTATTTCCCAGGCAAGAAAGAAATTGGCGCAAGGCTGCACTCAACCGTAGCTGGTTGCGTCTGATTTTTTAACGTTCTCCACGCAGCACACACGTACCCAGAGCCCTTAGGACTGACAGAGGCAGGGCAAATATACTTTTTTCCCTTTTGTTTAAAAGGATAGGCCCACTGCGTCTATTCACTGAATAATAAGTTTAATAACTGACACTGTGTTGCGGCCCTGCAAAAGTGTCACAGAACTTTACTGTTGCAGAGTTATTAACTGTGGCAGAGCAGGTATTTCCCAGGCAGGAAAGAAATTGGCGCAAGGCTGCACTCAACCGTAGCTGGTTGCGTCTGATTTTTTAACGTTCTCCACGCAGCACACACGTACCCAGAGCCCTTAGGACTGACAGAGGCAGGGCAAATATACTTTTTTCCCTTTTGTTTAAAAGGATAGGCCCACTGCGTCTATTCACTGAATAATAAGTTTAATAACTGACACTGTGTTGCGGCCCTGCAAAAGTGTCACAGAACTTTACTGTTGCAGAGTTATTAACTGTGGCAGAGCAGGTATTTCCCAGGCAGAAAGAAATTGGCGCAAGGCTGCACTCAACCGTAGCTGGTTGCGTCTGATTTTTTAACGTTCTCCACGCAGCACACACGTACCCAGAGCCCTTAGGACTGACAGAGGCAGGGCAAATATACTTTTTTCCCTTTTGTTTAAAAGGATAGGCCCACTGCGTCTATTCACTGAATAATAAGTTTAATAACTGACACTGTGTTGCGGCCCTGCAAAAGTGTCACAGAACTTTACTGTTGCAGAGGTATTAACTGTGGCAGAGCAGGTATTTCCCAGGCAGAAAGAAATTGGCGCAAGGCTGCACTCAACCGTAGCTGGTTGCGTCTGATTTTTTAACGTTCTCCACGCAGCACACACGTACCCAGAGCCCTTAGGGACTGACAGAGGCAGGGCAAATATACTTTTTTCCCTTTTGTTTAAAAGGATAGGCCCACTGCGTCTATTCACTGAATAATAAGTTTAATAACTGACACTGTGTTGCGGCCCTGCAAAAGTGTCACAGAACTTTACTGTTGCAGAGTTATTAACTGTGGCAGAGCAGGTATTTCCCAGGCAAGAAAGAAATTGGCGCAAGGCTGCACTCAACCGTAGCTGGTTGCGTCTGATTTTTTAACGTTCTCCACGCAGCACACACGTACCCAGAGCCCTTAGGACTGACAGAGGCAGGGCAAATATACTTTTTTCCCTTTTGTTTAAAAGGATAGGCCCACTGCGTCTATTCACTGAATAATAAGTTTAATAACTGACACTGTGTTGCGGCCCTGCAAAAGTGTCACAGAACTTTACTGTTGCAGAGTTATTAACTGTGGCAGAGCAGGTATTTCCCAGGCAGGAAAGAAATTGGCGCAAGGCTGCACTCAACCGTAGCTGGTTGCGTCTGATTTTTTAACGTTCTCCACGCAGCACACACGTACCCAGAGCCCTTAGGACTGACAGAGCAGGGCAAATATACTTTTTTCCCTTTTGTTTAAAAGGATAGGCCCACTGCGTCTATTCACTGAATAATAAGTTTAATAACTGACACTGTGTTGCGGCCCTGCAAAAGTGTCACAGAACTTTACTGTTGCAGAGTTATTAACTGTGGCAGAGCACGTATTTCCCAGGCAAGAAAGAAATTGGCGCAAGGCTGCACTCAACCGTAGCTGGTTGCGTCTGATTTTTTAACGTTCTCCACGCAGCACACACGTACCCAGAGCCCTTAGGACTGACAGAGGCAGGGCAAATATACTTTTTTCCCTTTTGTTTAAAAGGATAGGCCCACTGCGTCTATTCACTGAATAATAAGTTTAATAACTGACACTGTGTTGCGGCCCTGCAAAAGTGTCACAGAACTTTACTGTTGCAGAGTTATTAACTGTGGCAGAGCAGGTATTTCCCAGGCAGGAAAGAAATTGGCGCAAGGCTGCACTCAACCGTAGCTGGTTGCGTCTGATTTTTTAACGTTCTCCACGCAGCACACACGTACCCAGAGCCCTTAGGACTGACAGAGGCAGGGCAAATATACTTTTTTCCCTTTTGTTTAAAAGGATAGGCCCACTGCGTCTATTCACTGAATAATAAGTTTAATAACTGACACTGTGTTGCGGCCCTGCAAAAGTGTCACAGAACTTTACTGTTGCAGAGTTATTAACTGTGGCAGAGCAGGTATTTCCCAGGCAGGAAAGAAATTGGCGCAAGGCTGCACTCAACCGTAGCTGGTTGCGTCTGATTTTTTAACGTTCTCCACGCAGCACACACGTACCCAGAGCCCTTAGGACTGACAGAGGCAGGGCAAATATACTTTTTTCCCTTTTGTTTAAAAGGATAGGCCCACTGCGTCTATTCACTGAATAATAAGTTTAATAACTGACACTGTGTTGCGGCCCTGCAAAAGTGTCACAGAACTTTACTGTTGCAGAGTTATTAACTGTGGCAGAGCAGGTATTTCCCAGGCAGGAAAGAAATTGGCGCAAGGCTGCACTCAACCGTAGCTGGTTGCGTCTGATTTTTTAACGTTCTCCACGCAGCACACACGTACCCAGAGCCCTTAGGACTGACAGAGGCAGGGCAAATATACTTTTTTCCCTTTTGTTTAAAAGGATAGGCCCACTGCGTCTATTCACTGAATAATAAGTTTAATAACTGACACTGTGTTGCGGCCCTGCAAAAGTGTCACAGAACTTTACTGTTGCAGAGTTATTAACTGTGGCAGAGCAGGTATTTCCCAGGCAGGAAAGAAATTGGCGCAAGGCTGCACTCAACCGTAGCTGGTTGCGTCTGATTTTTTAACGTTCTCCACGCAGCACACACGTACCCAGAGCCCTTAGGACTGACAGAGGCAGGGCAAATATACTTTTTTCCCTTTTGTTTAAAAGGATAGGCCCACTGCGTCTATTCACTGAATAATAAGTTTAATAACTGACACTGTGTTGCGGCCCTGCAAAAGTGTCACAGAACTTTACTGTTGCAGAGTTATTAACTGTGGCAGAGCAGGTATTTCCCAGGCAGGAAAGAAATTGGCGCAAGGCTGCACTCAACCGTAGCTGGTTGCGTCTGATTTTTTAACGTTCTCCACGCAGCACACACGTACCCAGAGCCCTTAGGACTGACAGAGGCAGGGCAAATATACTTTTTTCCCTTTTGTTTAAAAGGATAGGCCCACTGCGTCTATTCACTGAATAATAAGTTTAATAACTGACACTGTGTTGCGGCCCTGCAAAAGTGTCACAGAACTTTACTGTTGCAGAGTTATTAACTGTGGCAGAGCAGGTATTTCCCAGGCAGGAAAGAAATTGGCGCAAGGCTGCACTCAACCGTAGCTGGTTGCGTCTGATTTTTTAACGTTCTCCACGCAGCACACACGTACCCAGAGCCCTTAGGACTGACAGAGGCAGGGCAAATATACTTTTTTCCCTTTTGTTTAAAAGGATAGGCCCACTGCGTCTATTCACTGAATAATAAGTTTAATAACTGACACTGTGTTGCGGCCCTGCAAAAGTGTCACAGAACTTTACTGTTGCAGAGTTATTAACTGTGGCAGAGCAGGTATTTCCCAGGCAGGAAAGAAATTGGCGCAAGGCTGCACTCAACCGTAGCTGGTTGCGTCTGATTTTTTAACGTTCTCCACGCAGCACACACGTACCCAGAGCCCTTAGGACTGACAGAGGCAGGGCAAATATACTTTTTTCCCTTTTGTTTAAAAGGATAGGCCCACTGCGTCTATTCACTGAATAATAAGTTTAATAACTGACACTGTGTTGCGGCCCTGCAAAAGTGTCACAGAACTTTACTGTTGCAGAGGTATTAACTGTGGCAGAGCAGGTATTTCCCAGGCAGGAAAGAAATTGGCGCAAGGCTGCACTCAACCGTAGCTGGTTGCGTCTGATTTTTTAACGTTCTCCACGCAGCACACACGTACCCAGAGCCCTTAGGACTGACAGAGGCAGGGCAAATATACTTTTTTCCCTTTTGTTTAAAAGGATAGGCCCACTGCGTCTATTCACTGAATAATAAGTTTAATAACTGACACTGTGTTGCGGCCCTGCAAAAGTGTCACAGAACTTTACTGTTGCAGAGTTATTAACTGTGGCAGAGCAGGTATTTCCCAGGCAGGAAAGAAATTGGCGCAAGGCTGCACTCAACCGTAGCTGGTTGCGTCTGATTTTTTAACGTTCTCCACGCAGCACACACGTACCCAGAGCCCTTAGGACTGACAGAGGCAGGGCAAATATACTTTTTTCCCTTTTGTTTAAAAGGATAGGCCCACTGCGTCTATTCACTGAATAATAAGTTTAATAACTGACACTGTGTTGCGGCCCTGCAAAAGTGTCACAGAACTTTACTGTTGCAGAGTTATTAACTGTGGCAGAGCAGGTATTTCCCAGGCAGGAAAGAAATTGGCGCAAGGCTGCACTCAACCGTAGCTGGTTGCGTCTGATTTTTTAACGTTCTCCACGCAGCACACACGTACCCAGAGCCCTTAGGACTGACAGAGGCAGGGCAAATATACTTTTTTCCCTTTTGTTTAAAAGGATAGGCCCACTGCGTCTATTCACTGAATAATAAGTTTAATAACTGACACTGTGTTGCGGCCCTGCAAAAGTGTCACAGAACTTTACTGTTGCAGAGTTATTAACTGTGGCAGAGCAGGTATTTCCCAGGCAGGAAAGAAATTGGCGCAAGGCTGCACTCAACCGTAGCTGGTTGCGTCTGATTTTTTAACGTTCTCCACGCAGCACACACGTACCCAGAGCCCTTAGGACTGACAGAGGCAGGGCAAATATACTTTTTTCCCTTTTGTTTAAAAGGATAGGCCCACTGCGTCTATTCACTGAATAATAAGTTTAATAACTGACACTGTGTTGCGGCCCTGCAAAAGTGTCACAGAACTTTACTGTTGCAGAGTTATTAACTGTGGCAGAGCAGGTATTTCCCAGGCAAGAAAGAAATTGGCGCAAGGCTGCACTCAACCGTAGCTGGTTGCGTCAGATTTTTTAACGTTCTCCACGCAGCACACACGTACCCAGAGCCCTTAGGACTGACAGAGGCAGGGCAAATATACTTTTTTCCCTTTTGTTTAAAAGGATAGGCCCACTGCGTCTATTCACTGAATAATAAGTTTAATAACTGACACTGTGTTGCGGCCCTGCAAAAGTGTCACAGAACTTTACTGTTGCAGAGTTATTAACTGTGGCAGAGCAGGTATTTCCCAGGCAGGAAAGAAATTGGCGCAAGGCTGCACTCAACCGTAGCTGGTTGCGTCTGATTTTTTAACGTTCTCCACGCAGCACACACGTACCCAGAGCCCTTAGGACTGACAGAGGCAGGGCAAATATACTTTTTTCCCTTTTGTTTAAAAGGATAGGCCCACTGCGTCTATTCACTGAATAATAAGTTTAATAACTGACACTGTGTTGCGGCCCTGCAAAAGTGTCACAGAACTTTACTGTTGCAGAGTTATTAACTGTGGCAGAGCAGGTATTTCCCAGGCAAGAAAGAAATTGGCTCAAGGCTGCACTCAACCGTAGCTGGTTGCGTCTGATTTTTTAACGTTCTCCACGCAGCACACACGTACCCAGAGCCCTTAGGACTGACAGAAGCCGGGCAAATATACTTTTTTCCCTTTTGTTTAAAAGGATAGGCCCACTGCGTCTATTCACTGAATAATAAGTTTTAATAACTGACACTGTGTTGCGGCCCTGCAAAAGTGTCACAGAACTTTACTGTTGCAGAGTTATTAACTGTGGCAGAGCAGGTATTTCCCAGGCAGGAAAGAAATTGGCGCAAGGCTGCACTCAACCGTAGCTGGTTGCGTCTGATTTTTTAACGTTCTCCACGCAGCACACGCGTACCCAGAGCCCTTAGGACTGACAGAGGCAGGGCAAATATACTTTTTTCCCTTTTGTTTAAAAGGATAGGCCCACTGCGTCTATTCACTGAATAATAAGTTTAATAACTGACACTGTGTTGCGGCCCTGCAAAAGTGTCACAGAACTTTACTGTTGCAGAGTTATTAACTGTGGCAGAGCAGGTATTTCCCAGGCAGGAAAGAAATTGGCGCAAGGCTGCACTCAACCGTAGCTGGTTGCGTCTGATTTTTTAACGTTCTCCACGCAGCACACACGTACCCAGAGCCCTTAGGACTGACAGAGGCAGGGCAAATATACTTTTTTCCCTTTTGTTTAAAAGGATAGGCCCACTGCGTCTATTCACTGAATAATAAGTTTAATAACTGACACTGTGTTGCGGCCCTGCCAAAGTGTCACAGAACTTTACTGTTGCAGAGTTATTAACTGTGGCAGAGCAGGTATTTCCCAGGCAGGAAAGAAATTGGTGCAAGGCTGCACTCAACCGTAGCTGGTTGCGTCTGATTTTTTAACGTTCTCCACGCAGCACACACGTACCCAGAGCCCTTAGGACTGACAGAGGCAGGGCAAATATACTTTTTTCCCTTTTGTTTAAAAGGATAGGCCCACTGCGTCTATTCACTGAATAATAAGTTTAATAACTGACACTGTGTTGCGGCCCTGCAAAAGTGTCACAGAACTTTACTGTTGCAGAGTTAACTGTGGCAGACCAGGTATTTCCCAGGCAGGAAAGAAATTGGCGCAAGGCTGCACTCAACCGTAGCTGGTTTCGTCTGATTTTTTAACGTTCTCCACGCAGCACACACGTACCCAGAGCCCTTAGGACTGACAGAGGCAGGGCAAATATACTTTTTTCCCTTTTGTTTAAAAGGATAGGCCCACTGTGTCTATTCACTGAATAATAAGTTTAATAACTGACACTGTGTTGCGGCCCTGCAAAAGTGTCACAGAACTTTACTGTTGCAGAGTTATTAACTGTGGCAGAGCAGGTATTTCCCAGGCAGGAAAGAAATTGGCGCAAGGCTGCACTCAACCGTAGCTGGTTGCGTCTGATTTTTTAACGTTCTCCACGCAGCACACACGTACCCAGAGCCCTTAGGACTGACAGAGGCAGGGCAAATATACTTTTTTCCCTTTTGTTTAAAAGGATAGACCCACTGCGTCTATTCACTGAATAATAAGTTTAATAACTGACACTGTGTTGCGGCCCTGCAAAAGTGTCACAGAACTTTACTGTTGCAGAGTTATTAACTGTGGCAGAGCAGGTATTTCCCAGGCAGGAAAGAAATTGGCGCAAGGCTGCACTCAACCGTAGCTGGTTGCGTCTGATTTTTTAACGTTCTCCACGCAGCACACACGTACCCAGAGCCCTTAGGACTGACAGAGGCAGGGCAAATATACTTTTTTCCCTTTTGTTTAAAAGGATAGGCCCACTGCGTCTATTCACTGAATAATAAGTTTAATAACTGACACTGTGTTGCGGCCCTGCAAAAGTGTCACAGAACTTTACTGTTGCAGAGGTATTAACTGTGGCAGAGCAGGTATTTCCCAGGCAGGAAAGAAATTGGCGCAAGGCTGCACTCAACCGTAGCTGGTTGCGTCTGATTTTTTAACGTTCTCCACGCAGCACACACGTACCCAGAGCCCTTAGGACTGACAGAGGCAGGGCAAATATACTTTTTTCCCTTTTGTTTAAAAGGATAGGCCCACTGCGTCTATTCACTGAATAATAAGTTTAATAACTGACACTGTGTTGCGGCCCTGCAAAAGTGTCACAGAACTTTACTGTTGCAGAGTTATTAACTGTGGCAGAGCAGGTATTTCCCAGGCAAGAAAGAAATTGGCGCAAGGCTGCACTCAACCGTAGCTGGTTGCGTCAGATTTTTTAACGTTCTCCACGCAGCACACACGTACCCAGAGCCCTTAGGACTGACAGAGGCAGGGCAAATATACTTTTTTCCCTTTTGTTTAAAAGGATAGGCCCACTGCGTCTATTCACTGAATAATAAGTTTAATAACTGACACTGTGTTGCGGCCCTGCAAAAGTGTCACAGAACTTTACTGTTGCAGAGTTATTAACTGTGGCAGAGCAGGTATTTCCCAGGCAGGAAAGAAATTGGCGCAAGGCTGCACTCAACCGTAGCTGGTTGCGTCTGATTTTTTAACGTTCTCCACGCAGCACACACGTACCCAGAGCCCTTAGGACTGACAGAGGCAGGGCAAATATACTTTTTTCCCTTTTGTTTAAAAGGATAGGCCCACTGCGTCTATTCACTGAATAATAAGTTTAATAACTGACACTGTGTTGCGGCCCTGCAAAAGTGTCACAGAACTTTACTGTTGCAGAGTTATTAACTGTGGCAGAGCAGGTATTTCCCAGGCAAGAAAGAAATTGGCGCAAGGCTGCACTCAACCGTAGCTGGTTGCGTCTGATATTTTAACGTTCTCCACGCAGCACACACGTACCCAGAGCCCTTAGGACTGACAGAAGCCGGGCAAATATACTTTTTTCCCTTTTGTTTAAAAGGATAGGCCCACTGCGTCTATTCACTGAATAATAAGTTTTAATAACTGACACTGTGTTGCGGCCCTGCAAAAGTGTCACAGAACTTTACTGTTGCAGAGTTATTAACTGTGGCAGAGCAGGTATTTCCCAGGCAGGAAAGAAATTGGCGCAAGGCTGCACTCAACCGTAGCTGGTTGCGTCTGATTTTTTAACGTTCTCCACGCAGCACACACGTACCCAGAGCCCTTAGGACTGACAGAGGCAGGGCAAATATACTTTTTTCCCTTTTGTTTAAAAGGATAGGCCCACTGCGTCTATTCACTGAATAATAAGTTTAATAACTGACACTGTGTTGCGGCCCTGCAAAAGTGTCACAGAACTTTACTGTTGCAGAGTTATTAACTGTGGCAGAGCAGGTATTTCCCAGGCAGGAAAGAAATTGGCGCAAGGCTGCACTCAACCGTAGCTGGTTGCGTCTGATTTTTTAACGTTCTCCACGCAGCACACACGTACCCAGAGCCCTTAGGACTGACAGAGGCAGGGCAAATATACTTTTTTCCCTTTTGTTTAAAAGGATAGGCCCACTGCGTCTATTCACTGAATAATAAGTTTAATAACTGACACTGTGTTGCGGCCCTGCAAAAGTGTCACAGAACTTTACTGTTGCAGAGTTATTAACTGTGGCAGAGCAGGTATTTCCCAGGCAGGAAAGAAATTGGTGCAAGGCTGCACTCAACCGTAGCTGGTTGCGTCTGATTTTTTAACGTTCTCCACGCAGCACACACGTACCCAGAGCCCTTAGGACTGACAGAGGCAGGGCAAATATACTTTTTTCCCTTTTGTTTAAAAGGATAGGCCCACTGCGTCTATTCACTGAATAATAAGTTTAATAACTGACACTGTGTTGCGGCCCTGCAAAAGTGTCACAGAACTTTACTGTTGCAGAGTTAACTGTGGCAGACCAGGTATTTCCCAGGCAGGAAAGAAATTGGCGCAAGGCTGCACTCAACCGTAGCTGGTTTCGTCTGATTTTTTAACGTTCTCCACGCAGCACACACGTACCCAGAGCCCTTAGGACTGACAGAGGCAGGGCAAATATACTTTTTTCCCTTTTGTTTAAAAGGATAGGCCCACTGTGTCTATTCACTGAATAATAAGTTTAATAACTGACACTGTGTTGCGGCCCTGCAAAAGTGTCACAGAACTTTACTGTTGCAGAGTTATTAACTGTGGCAGAGCAGGTATTTCCCAGGCAGGAAAGAAATTGGCGCAAGGCTGCACTCAACCGTAGCTGGTTGCGTCTGATTTTTTAACGTTCTCCACGCAGCACACACGTACCCAGAGCCCTTAGGACTGACAGAGGCAGGGCAAATATACTTTTTTCCCTTTTGTTTAAAAGGATAAACCCACTGCGTCTATTCACTGAATAATAAATTTAATAACTGACACTGTGTTGCGGCCCTGCAAAAGTGTCACAGAACTTTACTGTTGCAGAGTTATTAACTGTGGCAGAGCAGGTATTTCCCAGGCAGGAAAGAAATTGGCGCAAGGCTGCACTCAACCGTAGCTGGTTGCGTCTGATTTTTTAACGTTCTCCACGCAGCACACACGTACCCAGAGCCCTTAGGACTGACAGAGGCAGGGCAAATATACTTTTTTCCCTTTTGTTTAAAAGGATAGACCCACTGCGTCTATTCACTGAATAATAAATTTAATAACTGACACTGTGTTGCGGCCCTGCAAAAGTGTCACAGAACTTTACTGTTGCAGAGTTATTAACTGTGGCAGAGCAGGTATTTCCCAGGCAGGAAAGAAATTGGCGCAAGGCTGCACTCAACCGTAGCTGGTTGCGTCTGATTTTTTAACGTTCTCCACGCAGCACACACGTACCCAGAGCCCTTAGGACTGACAGAAGCAGGGCAAATATACTTTTTTCCCTTTTGTTTAAAAGGATAGGCCCACTGCGTCTATTCACTGAATAATAAGTTTAATAACTGACACTGTGTTGCGGCCCTGCAAAAGTGTCACAGAACTTTACTGTTGCAGAGTTATTAACTGTGGCAGAGCAGGTATTTCCTAGGCAAGAAAGAAATTGGCGCAAGGCTGCACTCAACCGTAGCTGGTTGCGTCTGATTTTTTAACGTTCTCCACGCAGCACACACGTACCCAGAGCCCTTAGGACTGACAGAGGCAGGGCAAATATACTTTTTTCCCTTTTGTTTAAAAGGATAGGCCCACTGCGTCTATTCACTGAATAATAAGTTTAATAACTGACACTGTGTTGCGGCCCTGCAAAAGTGTCACAGAACTTTACTGTTGCAGAGTTATTAACTGTGGCAGAGCAGGTATTTCCCAGGCAAGAAAGAAATTGGCGCAAGGCTGCACTCAACCGTAGCTGGTTGCGTCTGATTTTTTAACGTTCTCCACGCAGCACACACGTACCCAGAGCCCTTAGGACTGACAGAGGCAGGGCAAATATACTTTTTTCCCTTTTGTTTAAAAGGATAGGCCCACTGCGTCTATTCACTGAATAATAAGTTTAATAACTGACACTGTGTTGCGGCCCTGCAAAAGTGTCACAGAACTTTACTGTTGCAGAGTTATTAACTGTGGCAGAGCAGGTATTTCCCAGGCAGGAAAGAAATTGGCGCAAGGCTGCACTCAACCGTAGCTGGTTGCGTCTGATTTTTTAACGTTCTCCACGCAGCACACACGTACCCAGAGCCCTTAGGACTGACAGAAGCAGGGCAAATATACTTTTTTCCCTTTTGTTTAAAAGGATAGGCCCACTGCGTCTATTCACTGAATAATAAGTTTAATAACTGACACTGTGTTGCGGCCCTGCAAAAGTGTCACAGAACTTTACTGTTGCAGAGTTATTAACTGTGGCAGAGCAGGTATTTCCCAGGCAGGAAAGAAATTGGCGCAAGGCTGCACTCAACCGTAGCTGGTTGCGTCTGATTTTTTAACGTTCTCCACGCAGCACACACGTACCCAGAGCCCTTAGGACTGACAGAGGCAGGGCAAATATACTTTTTTCCCTTTTGTTTAAAAGGATAGGCCCACTGCGTCTATTCACTGAATAATAAGTTTAATAACTGACACTGTGTTGCGGCCCTGCAAAAGTGTCACAGAACTTTACTGTTGCAGAGTTATTAACTGTGGCAGAGCAGGTATTTCCCAGGCAGGAAAGAAATTGGCGCAAGGCTGCACTCAACCGTAGCTGGTTGCGTCTGATTTTTTAACGTTCTCCACGCAGCACACACGTACCCAGAGCCCTTAGGACTGACAGAGGCAGGGCAAATATACTTTTTTCCCTTTTGTTTAAAAGGATAGGCCCACTGCGTCTATTCACTGAATATTAAGTTTAATAACTGACACTGTGTTGCGGCCCTGCAAAAGTGTCACAGAACTTTACTGTTGCAGAGTTATTAACTGTGGCAGAGCAGGTATTTCCCAGGCAAGAAAGAAATTGGCGCAAGGCTGCACTCAACCGTAGCTGGTTGCGTCTGATTTTTTAACGTTCTCCACGCAGCACACACGTACCCAGAGCCCTTAGGACTGACAGAAGCAGGGCAAATATACTTTTTTCCCTTTTGTTTAAAAGGATAGGTCCACTGCGTCTATTCACTGAATAATAAGTTTAATAACTGACACTGTGTTGCGGCCCTGCAAAAGTGTCACAGAACTTTACTGTTGCAGAGTTATTAACTGTGGCAGAGCAGGTATTTCCCAGGCAGGAAAGAAATTGGCGCAAGGCTGCACTCAACCGTAGCTGGTTGCGTCTGATTTTTTTAACGTTCTCCACGCAGCACACACGTACCCAGAGCCCTTAGGACTGACAGAGGCAGGGCAAATATACTTTTTTCCCTTTTGTTTAAAAGGATAGGCCCACTGCGTCTATTCACTGAATAATAAGTTTAATAACTGACACTGTGTTGCGGCCCTGCAAAAGTGTCACAGAACTTTACTGTTGCAGAGTTATTAACTGTGGCAGAGCAGGTATTTCCCAGGCAGGAAAGAAATTGGCGCAAGGCTGCACTCAACCGTAGCTGGTTGCGTCTGATTTTTTAACGTTCTCCACGCAGCACACACGTACCCAGAGCCCTTAGGACTGACAGAGGCAGGGCAAATATACTTTTTTCCCTTTTGTTTAAAAGGATAGGCCCACTGCGTCTATTCACTGAATAATAAGTTTAATAACTGACACTGTGTTGCGGCCCTGCAAAAGTGTCACAGAACTTTACTGTTGCAGAGTTATTAACTGTGGCAGAGCAGGTATTTCCCAGGCAGGAAAGAAATTGGCGCAAGGCTGCACTCAACCGTAGCTGGTTGCGTCTGATTTTTTAACGTTCTCCACGCAGCACACACGTACCCAGAGCCCTTAGGACTGACAGAGGCAGGGCAAATATACTTTTTTCCCTTTTGTTTAAAAGGATAGGCCCACTGCGTCTATTCACTGAATAATAAGTTTAATAACTGACACTGTGTTGCGGCCCTGCAAAAGTGTCACAGAACTTTACTGTTGCAGAGGTATTAACTGTGGCAGAGCAGGTATTTCCCAGGCAAGAAAGAAATTGGCGCAAGGCTGCACTCAACCGTAGCTGGTTGCGTCTGATTTTTTAACGTTCTCCACGCAGCACACACGTACCCAGAGCCCTTAGGACTGACAGAGGCAGGGCAAATATACTTTTTTCCCTTTTGTTTAAAAGGATAGGCCCACTGCGTCTATTCACTGAATAATAAGTTTAATAACTGACACTGTGTTGCGGCCCTGCAAAAGTGTCACAGAACTTTACTGTTGCAGAGTTATTAACTGTGGCAGAGCAGGTATTTCCCAGGCAGGAAAGAAATTGGCGCAAGGCTGCACTCAACCGTAGCTGGTTGCGTCTGATTTTTTAACGTTCTCCACGCAGCACACACGTACCCAGAGCCCTTAGGACTGACAGAGGCAGGGCAAATATACTTTTTTCCCTTTTGTTTAAAAGGATAGGCCCACTGCGTCTATTCACTGAATATTAAGTTTAATAACTGACACTGTGTTGCGGCCCTGCAAAAGTGTCACAGAACTTTACTGTTGCAGAGTTATTAACTGTGGCAGAGCAGGTATTTCCCAGGCAAGAAAGAAATTGGCGCAAGGCTGCACTCAACCGTAGCTGGTTGCGTCTGATTTTTTAACGTTCTCCACGCAGCACACACGTACCCAGAGCCCTTAGGACTGACAGAAGCAGGGCAAATATACTTTTTTCCCTTTTGTTTAAAAGGATAGGCCCACTGCGTCTATTCACTGAATAATAAGTTTAATAACTGACACTGTGTTGCGGCCCTGCAAAAGTGTCACAGAACTTTACTGTTGCAGAGTTATTAACTGTGGCAGAGCAGGTATTTCCCAGGCAGGAAAGAAATTGGCGCAAGGCTGCACTCAACCGTAGCTGGTTGCGTCTGATTTTTTTAACGTTCTCCACGCAGCACACACGTACCCAGAGCCCTTAGGACTGACAGAGGCAGGGCAAATATACTTTTTTCCCTTTTGTTTAAAAGGATAGGCCCACTGCGTCTATTCACTGAATAATAAGTTTAATAACTGACACTGTGTTGCGGCCCTGCAAAAGTGTCACAGAACTTTACTGTTGCAGAGTTATTAACTGTGGCAGAGCAGGTATTTCCCAGGCAGGAAAGAAATTGGCGCAAGGCTGCACTCAACCGTAGCTGGTTGCGTCTGATTTTTTAACGTTCTCCACGCAGCACACACGTACCCAGAGCCCTTAGGACTGACAGAGGCAGGGCAAATATACTTTTTTCCCTTTTGTTTAAAAGGATAGGCCCACTGCGTCTATTCACTGAATAATAAGTTTAATAACTGACACTGTGTTGCGGCCCTGCAAAAGTGTCACAGAACTTTACTGTTGCAGAGTTATTAACTGTGGCAGAGCAGGTATTTCCCAGGCAGGAAAGAAATTGGCGCAAGGCTGCACTCAACCGTAGCTGGTTGCGTCTGATTTTTTAACGTTCTCCACGCAGCACACACGTACCCAGAGCCCTTAGGACTGACAGAGGCAGGGCAAATATACTTTTTTCCCTTTTGTTTAAAAGGATAGGCCCACTGCGTCTATTCACTGAATAATAAGTTTAATAACTGACACTGTGTTGCGGCCCTGCAAAAGTGTCACAGAACTTTACTGTTGCAGAGGTATTAACTGTGGCAGAGCAGGTATTTCCCAGGCAAGAAAGAAATTGGCGCAAGGCTGCACTCAACCGTAGCTGGTTGCGTCTGATTTTTTAACGTTCTCCACGCAGCACACACGTACCCAGAGCCCTTAGGACTGACAGAGGCAGGGCAAATATACTTTTTTCCCTTTTGTTTAAAAGGATAGGCCCACTGCGTCTATTCACTGAATAATAAGTTTAATAACTGACACTGTGTTGCGGCCCTGCAAAAGTGTCACAGAACTTTACTGTTGCAGAGTTATTAACTGTGGCAGAGCAGGTATTTCCCAGGCAGGAAAGAAATTGGCGCAAGGCTGCACTCAACCGTAGCTGGTTGCGTCTGATTTTTTAACGTTCTCCACGCAGCACACACGTACCCAGAGCCCTTAGGACTGACAGAGGCAGGGCAAATATACTTTTTTCCCTTTTGTTTAAAAGGATAGGCCCACTGCGTCTATTCACTGAATAATAAGTTTAATAACTGACACTGTGTTGCGGCCCTGCAAAAGTGTCACAGAACTTTACTGTTGCAGAGTTATTAACCGTGGCAGAGCAGGTATTTCCCAGGCAGGAAAGAAATTGGCGCAAGCCTGCACTCAACCGTAGCTGGTTGCGTCTGATTTTTTAACGTTCTCCACGCAGCACACACGTACCCAGAGCCCTTAGGACTGACAGAGGCAGGGCAAATATACTTTTTTCCCTTTTGTTTAAAAGGATAGGCCCACTGCGTCTATTCACTGAATAATAAGTTTAATAACTGACACTGTGTTGCGGCCCTGCAAAAGTGTCACAGAACTTTACTGTTGCAGAGTTATTAACTGTGGCAGAGCAGGTATTTCCCAGGCAGGAAAGAAATTGGCGCAAGGCTGCACTCAACCGTAGCTGGTTGCGTCAGATTTTTTAACGTTCTCCACGCAGCACACACGTACCCAGAGCCCTTAGGACTGACAGAGGCAGGGCAAATATACTTTTTTCCCTTTTGTTTAAAAGGATAGGCCCACTGCGTCTATTCACTGAATAATAAGTTTAATAACTGACACTGTGTTGCGGCCCTGCAAAAGTGTCACAGAACTTTACTGTTGCAGAGTTATTAACTGTGGCAGAGCAGGTATTTCCCAGGCAGGAAAGAAATTGGCGCAAGGCTGCACTCAACCGCAGCTGGTTGCGTCTGATTTTTTAACGTTCTCCACGCAGCACACACGTACCCAGAGCCCTTAGGACTGACAGAAGCAGGGCAAATATACTTTTTTCCCTTTTGTTTAAAAGGATAGGCCCACTGCGTCTATTCACTGAATAATAAGTTTAATAACTGACACTGTGTTGCGGCCCTGCAAAAGTGTCACAGAATTTTACTGTTGCAGAGTTATTAACTGTGGCAGAGCAGGTATTTCCCAGGCAGGAAAGAAATTGGCGCAAGGCTGCACTCAACCGCAGCTGGTTGCGTCTGATTTTTTAACGTTCTCCACA